>NW_028251290.1:0-16483 GCF_964263255.1 Lissotriton vulgaris
GGAAAGATCGGGGGGAGGAGCTGCGCGAGCATCCGAGATGGCCGCGTGAGCACAGAGCTCCCCCGACCCTCGCCACTCTTCGCAACTTATCCTGACAACATCCTGAATTATAGGTTGGATTATTGAAAAGGAACCTTGGCTGATCTCATAACTCTTTTAAAATTTTGATTCGGACTTTGGGAACCGAAACTACGTTGATTCGAACTTTTGAGGCCCACCCTGCGGCAAGCCGGGGACTTGGCAGATTGTGACGCCGGGAAGAAGTTGAATAACAAGGGCGGAGGAGTCTTCCCCCAGTAGCCCTACTTCAACTTTCGGTTTCACTTTTGGGTCCTGGCATTGTCTGACTGCGGGGCAGTTCCGATCGGTCAGAGATTGGTCCAGTCTCTGTTCAGTTAGAGTGAGACTCTATCCTCTACGCAGTCGGGTCGAACTGTGTCTTTGCCTCGGCCACGCGAGCCTGTTTTTGTGGACTGTTGTTGCCTTGCCCGCAGGCGGCCATTTTCACTAGGTCTCACGGGCCCCTCCGGGGCGCATCTTCCAGCATGGCGGCCAGGAGCGAAGCCGAGAAACGGAAGAATAAGACGCCCCTTCGCGGGGGACCAGTCCAAACCAACATTATGGACCGGTACACTCAATCTAAAGGATCCCCTAGAGGACGCCAAGGAAGACTCAACCGCCCCTACTGATCCGTCTCTTCATGACATCATGGGCGCCATCGCCAACATGAAGGAGACCATCGGCCAACAGTATGAGGCTCTTGCTCATAAAATTGACTATCGATGTCACCCTGATCAGAGCCGACCTGTCTAAAACCAACGAGAAGGTGAAATCGCTGGATTTGAAGACTTCTAGCCTCACGGCCGATGTGTCTGAACTTCAAACCGAACTTGGTAATTTGAAATCAGCTATTGATCTCATGTCTCATCGGCTGGAAGATTTTGAGAACAGGGCAAGACGCAACAACATCCGCGTCATAGGTGTCCCGGAAAACCCAGAGAATCACTAGATGGATCACCTGGTTGAGGATCTCTACTGAACCATCTTGCCCCTTCTGGACTGAGCAAGTTATTTGCAGTGGAGCGTGCCCATCGCGTTCCGGGTGGAAAGCCTAAACCGGGCGCCCCTCCGAGGCCTATCATCGCCAAGCTTTTTCACTTCAGGGACCGTGATGCTATCCTGCAGGCTTCGAGGGTGAGCGGCCCGGTGAAATTCGAGAACTCCACAGTTAACTTTTACCCGGACTTTACTCAGCTCATCCAGAGGCAAAGGATGGGCTTTCAGGATGTAAAGCGACGTCTCCGAGACTTAGGCCTGAAATACGCGATGCTTTTCCCTACCAGGCTTCATGTGGAGTACGAGGAGCGGACATTTTTCTTTGACCGGCCAGATAATGTGAATGACTGGCTGGATTCTCTGCCTGCCCGGAGCGACCAAACTGAGCACCCTGGTGGTGCCGAGGGTGGTGAGCCTGAACAGAAATGATGATTCGGCCCCTGCTCGCCGAATACTAGACATTAGTCAGCTGGGTTCTATACGTTTCATACGCACGGGTTACACTGATGTTCTCCCTAGGGTGGTGGGGGGATGGGCCTCTTTCCTCCTCTGGGGTCTTTTTGTAGATTGGGAAATGTTAGGGTGACAGGCACACTGCATGTTGGGGTGGCTTGTTAGTCTACTGCAGGGGTGCAGGGAGGGGGGAGTTGTAACAGGAGTTGGTTGGGGGGTGGGAAGGGGTGTTTATGAGTTTGTTTTTCTTTCTCAAGACGACGTATTGGTTTTTTCCAAGCTTTGAATGTTCTGCTCTTTGTGGGGTGAGTTCTGCATCACTTGTTGGGATGGGTGTAGTGGGTTGAGGTTAATATCATGGAATGTCAATGGATTGGGTGATAGAATAAAACGGGGAGTGGTACTGCAGTTCTTGCGTCGTCTGTCCCCCGATGTGGTTCTTTTGCAGGAGACGCATCTGGTTCGAAATATGTGTCAGGCCATGAATAGGTGGGGTTTTCGCCTGGTCGCACACTCCGGGTTCACCACTGGTTCTAGGGGGGTGGGTATTCTTGTACGATCCTCTCTCCCCCTGGAGATTGACGATGTACTCCTCGACGATAGGGGCCACTATGCCGCCCTCACTGGTAGGTGGGAGGGTAAGACTCTTTCTCTGCTTACTGTATATGTCCCCCCAGGACTCCCGACCTCCACCTTTTCAGATATCGGGCGTGTGATGCTGGATCTCCCTGATGGCACTCGTCTTATGGGTGGGGATTTTAATTCTGTTGTTTCTGGTACCGTAGATCGTCACCCCCCCCCCCCCCCAGAGATCTTCCTAAGTCCCAGTCATGGCTTGGTGGGTTTTTGGACACTTTTGGTTTGGTAGACTGCTGGAGGTTGATGCATCCGACGCAGAGTCAGTACACCTTTCACTCTGGGGCCCTTGGAAGTCTCTCCATACTTGATTACATCCTCATGCCTGCTGCCCAGTCCCCTTCTGTTAGAGAGATCAGGCACCTGGCCCGGGGAATTTGGATCATTCCCCATTGTGGCTCTGTATGGATACTGGGGTGAATGGTGTGGGGCGGGTCGCCCCCAGTAACCCCTGGTATTTGCGTAACCCCAAGACCCGTAATAGTTTGATAAAGTCCCTTGACCACTATTTCCTTGAAAACAAGGGGTCTGTTCCCTCTTCTGTGTCCCTGTGGGAAGCTTTTAAGACTGTTATTCGTGGACAGGCCTTATCCTTAATTTCTGAAGCCAAGAAAGCTAAGAATCAGGAGGTTGTGCGTCTTGAGGCGGACATAGTTGAACTAGAGAATGACCTAGAATCAGGCGTTACCCAGGATGGACTCCACACCCTTGGTTTGAAGCAGTTAGATTATAAATCCCTTGTCACGGATGCTGCCAAAACAATGTACAGGGAGCACCAGGGCAGACTGTATGATGTCGGGGACAAGGCGGGTAAATTGATTGCGTGGCTTGATAAGAAAGAAAGGGCGAATCGTGTGGTCCCCGTGATTCGGACTTTGAATGAAGAGTGTGTGACTGACCCAAGTGAGATTGTGGAGTGTTTTGCGGATTATTTTCGTACTGTGTATTCCCCGGTGTCTGATAGAGATGAAGAAGACTCCCATTTGCTCCTGCGCGATATTGTGCTGCCCTGCCTATCCGAGGAAGACCGTGAGCTCATGGATGCTCCATTGTCTGCGGATGAGATTGTGATCGCTATTCATTCTGACCGTTCGGGCAAGGCTATGGGCCCGAACGGTTTGCCCATTGAACTGTACAAACTGCGCCCCGGTAAAGTCGCACCATATCTCCTCGATATGTTCCTGGAGTCACGAGACCTTGGCGCCCTCCCTTGTGATCAGCGTTTAGCAACAATTGTGGTAATTCCTAAGAGGGCAAGCCTCTGCATCGCTGCTCCTTGTATAGGCCCATCTCCCTGTTGAAAGCCGAGCCTAAAGTCTTAGCCAAAGTTCTCGCCAATCATCTGCTTGCAGTGATTTGTGACCTGATCCATCCGGATCAATCTGGTTTCATCCCACATCAAAACACCGCACTCAACCTGCGGTGCTTACATGGTGTTCTCGCGAGGGCGGGTCTCTTCAAGAGCTGGCCATCTTGGCTTTCTTTGACGCCACGATGGCCTTTGATACGATAGAAAGGCCTTATCTCTGGGCCGCCCTCGCAAAATTTGGCTTCGGCTCGGAGTTTATCGGGTGGGTGAAGCTTCTGTATAGGGAACCGCTGGCTCAGGTGGTTGCTAACAGCGAGTGTCCAATTCCTTCACTCTTGGGAGGGGTACGAGACAGGGGTGCCCACTGTCCCCCCTACTCTTTGCTCTTGCCTTGGAGCCCCTTGCAGCCTGGCTCCGATGGGAGCCGTCGATAAAGGGCATTCAGTGGACTCCCGATTTTGAAGACCGGATTTCGCTGTATGCTGATGATATTCTCTTATACCTTACCTCCCCCGTAAATCGCTTAACGTTTTGTTTGATGTTCTCACTTTGTTCGGCAAGAATTCAGGTCTGGTCATAAATTGGACTAAATCTTTTGTGTATGTAATTTCGGGTGGCCTCCCTCCCTTGCCACGTAGATTTCCTATTCAGGTTTCCCAGACGGGTTTCAAATGTTTGGGGATCTTCGTGTCGCTAGACCCGGTTGCTCGTTACGAGCGCAATCTTCTCCCCCCTCTCCAGAGGTTGAAGCTTGACGTGGTTCATTGGCAATTCAGTCTATTCCAGGCCCCCGAATCTATAATATTGTCTTGGGTGGCAGTTAATAGTCATTTTTAATGTATAATAAATAAAATGTAACTTATTGTGGCCGTCTCTAATTTAACCAAACAGCACCAGCTTGTGGCAGACTGTCAGGTGAGCTGGTGTTGACTAACCATGGGCGAATTTTGCGAATCAGGCGTTCGCGAATTTTGCGAATTTGCGAACTCGCAATCCGCAAAATCCGCGAATTCTCGCGAATTTGCAGATTTTTTTTTGTGTGTTCGCAAGGATTTCTGTCAGTTCGCAAGGATTTCTGACAGTTCGCGAGGGTTTTGTAACAGTTCGCAATTGCGAACTTACATGTCGGCTCGCAACGGTCACGATTATGTGTTTCTACGTCTGGTTCATCATCATAGGTTCCCAGCACCCTCTGTTTCACCCCTGCCACCCTCTGTTTTACCCATGCCACTCTCTGGTACATCAATGCCTTATGCCCTCTCTCGTTCATCATCACTGTAGATTATGGGGGGAAAAAGCAAGCACACCTGCCTGCTTCAACTGACATGAATTAATTTGGGGTTGATTTATTAATGTGTCACTGTTTTAATATTCCAGTCTGGCACCTGCTTCCTTATCTGTAATTTGCTTTCTGTTTCAGTGCAATTTTTTTTCCAGGACCTTTGTGGCCTACTTGTAGCTATTCTATGAGCCTGCTGTGAGGGTCAGAGCAGGGTCATACAATTGTTGCAACTAGCAACTGAACTCTGGAGGGGCCCTTGTCAGGAAGCACTACAGGGAACGGTTACTAATGATGAGTTTGAACTTTTGAACCTGCTTTCACTTTTGCAAAACTCGTTTTTCTGCAGAGCAGCATTACAGCAACTTTAATGCCCCACCAAGCTTATATGAGAAAATTGATTTCTAATCCAAAAGTTATCCAAAGAAAATCAAAAGGCCTCAAATCTAAAAAAGTGCAGGCAAATGTCAACCTGAGGAGTTATTCTGATAAAAATAATCATTTTCAGAAGGTCTATGCTGCTTGCTAGTAGATTTCTTTTGCGGAATTGCAATTTTTGTAATTTCGCGAGTGCGAGATTGTTGCTGCCCGCCGCACCTACATGTTCGCAATTGCGAACTTACACAGCAAAGAAAAAAATCCGCTGCGTGCGAATTTGCGGATTCTGCGGGAAATTCGCGAATCTCGCGGATTGCGAATTTACCGAAAATCCGCAAAATCCGCGAGCGTAATGGATTTTCCGCCCATGCTTAGTGCTGACAATTAAGTGCCAGTGACGAACACCAGAAACCACCTGCTCAGGTTAAGCAGGGGAGAGCATGTGGTCTGACAGCTAGACTGCCGACTTTGGAGCTGGGAAACCAAGGTTCGAGCCTCGCGGTTGCGTCCACATCCCGTGAATCTGGGCAAATCACTTAATCTCCCCGTGCCTACCAAAAAAATAAATAAATTAATGTGTCTTTGTGTAACATAACCAGTGTTCATGTAAAGAGTTCCAATATCTTCGGGTCGAGTTTGCGCTATATAAATCTGCAACAAAAAAAAAACATTGGACAAACCAATCCAAGATAATTTGAACATCTTTTGGTAACTTTGCAGACAGCACAGACATAGGATCTTGTCCCTTTGGACAGATCATTAGTTACGGTAAAGCTATAATACTAATTAGAACGTTAAAAAAATGCAGCAATTCCACTTTGACTTCAAATGAAAGGATTGATGTACTCATAATACACATTGAATTGGAATTATCAATTACTTTTTTTCTCTTGCATAAATTTCTATGGGAGTACGACATAGATTATAGGTACTGGAGAAGAGTCTTTACTTCCTTTTTTTCACTGCTAATACACTAGTTACACTTGAGTTGTTTAAGCTGCGCTTTTATGATATGAACTGTGATTTTGATACAATGTAATATTTTTAAAAAATGAGATAGCAGAAATGAGATAATAGCAGATCACATTGAATAGGGGGAAGATGGCGGCCGGCTGAAGACGCTGGTCGCGAGCTCCGTGAAAGAATCTCCAGGTAAATCGCTGCACACGCTTCCCGACCCATAGAAAGCAGAATGAGTAAAAGCGACTAGAACGGCAATGGTTTAAAAGGTTTGAATATATATAAAAAACGAGCAGTATTAAGTCTCGGTAGCGTTTCTGTTTCCGCTAACAACTATCACCACCGCCCTCCGACATCGGACATTTGATTTCCCCCGCCGCCTGTTACTGGGAGTTCTCGGACAGCCTTCCCGTTACCTGCGGTACGAGACTGAAGAGTCCGCCGTGGTTTACCGCGGTGGGCAATTTCTGCTGCGGAGATTCCTTGATCCTTTCCCCTGGGAGCCGCGTACACAGAGAGGTGAAGGGGGAGCTCCCATGACAGGCTTATGCTCCGACTTAGCGCAGATCCCGGTCCCGGTGGCGTCGCTGCTGCAGCCCCCCCAGGCAGCTGACCTGTCAAGCGGGCTCTGGAAGAGAGCTCACGAAGCCGCCGGTAAGAGTAGAAGGAGGAATCTCACAGCACGATTCTTCTTCCGGGGCAAGAGTGGAAGAGGCAGCGGTAACTGTGGCAGGCAGAGTCGCGCTAAGTCAGTTTCAGTGCCTGTGGAGATCGGACACAGTATAACAGAGGGGAGAAGAGCTGGTGAAAAGTTTACTGAGTCAGATACACGAGAGAACATTCAAGCGTATGCTTTCAAAAACAGGACTTTACCTAACATTCTTCACGATATACTCTATAACAAAGGGTATTGCTGGAGGGAGAATAAAGTTAAAACAGAAAAATCAATATATGTTTGTTGGATGAGTGAAAGAATCAACGAAAGTCTCTGGCGCCCTCTAGTGGAAGAGAGAGGAGTATCCAGCTGCATAAGCGAAACAGGGGAAGCAGAACCAGTCGCACAAGTATCAGAACCGGGTCCATAATCAGAAATTCAAGAAAATAAAGCCCCACAAATTAAAAACACTGATAATACTCACAATTATCACACTATTTTAGCACTAGGGGTTAGTGAAAATAACAAAAAAGAGGGAACCCCTCCGAACATCATTTATTTCACTAGATCCAGAGCAAGGAAGGGTACAGGGAATCTTCAAGGGCCTCTTCTCTCGGGTCAAGAAAGATTGGAAGAGGGGAAAAAGAAATCAGCATACTGTCTCAGGAATCAAAGTCTAAGCAAACAAAGTCTATTATTGCCAACAAAAAAGAAGTGTATGACCCCTAAGAACACAAAAAAGGCTGTGAAAATCCCTTCGCGATTAGAGGATTTAACGGAGAGTATAAAAAGCAGAGGATCAAAAAAACCTAAAGAGAAGAGAATAAAAATTACTCCTTCGTTGAGATCATATTTTAAAGTACAACAAGTGGTACAAGTGAGAGGTGGAAACTAAGATCAGGCTAATAACACGACCGACACAACGAATTCAAAAGGCACATTAGAACCACTCCCTGCACAGTTTTCAAGTATTCCAACAAGCACCTTAAATACTAACCTCAAGTTGGGAAAAGAAGTTGGGAAGCCTGAAGGTGAGGAAGTTTTGATAGAAGGAAATATGCAGTCGGTATCTTTGCCTGATCCTTTCACAAATATGAACTCTTCAATGGAACAATCACTATTAACAACTCAATCAGTCCAACCAGCTCAGCCAGCTCAGCTAATCTCTTTTACTCAATCAAGTACGAGTGCTTCACCACAAATTGAAATCGAAAATGACAAAGAATCCCAAGATTCTCAAGAGATTTACAAAGACGAGCAAGAAAACAGAGACAGAGGTGCTACAGGAAACCTGTTAGAACTATGTTTGGACAAAATGATGGATAAAATAATGGGGGAAATGCGTGAAAAATTCGCAATTTCTGAGACGAATCAGAACAAAATACAAGAAGCAGTAGAAAGCCTAGATCAAAAAATCAATGACCTAGGGGTCAGAGTTACAGCAGTAGAGAGCGAGTTAAGCTCACTAAATAAGAGAGTAGACAACACACAAAGAGAGATAAGATACTTGAAGGACAACGATAAAATAGTCAAAGAGAAACTTGAATCTCTGGAAAATCAAGGAAGGAGAAATAATATTCGCATGTTGAACGTACCTGAGAATTCAGAGGGGACGGACATTAAGACCTACGTAATATCTCTACTAGAAGAATTTCTTCCATGGACTAAAGAACACAACTTAACGGAAGACATCCAGAGAGTACATAGAGACCCTTTTAGAAAAAGCAAAGAGAGGAAAACCCCGAGAAAAATCTTGGTAAATTTCAGAACATACACCTTGAAAGAAAAAATATTGAGCGAGGGTTTAAAAGCTGGAAGTTTCAACAAAATGAGCTGGTCATTTCGCATCAGATCAGATATCTGCAAAATTACACAAGACCGACAATGGGAATTGGGCCAGTATATGCAGGAGCTAAAAACACTTGGAGCAAGCGTACAGCTAAAATTCCTTGCCTCGCTCAGAATAATGTGGCGAAACAAAATGCACAACCTAAGGGACTCAAAGGAGGTAGAGAACCGTATTCAATTAATAAAAGATCAAATTGAAATTGACAAACTAAACAAGGAATAAATCACCAAATCACCAAATCAAGGGCTGATCCAGACGCACTCGATATAGTCGACATATTAAAAATAAGAACGAACCAAAATTCATAAAGACGTAGAAAAGAAAAGACAAACAGAAATCCATGGGGTGAAGCAATCACTAATTTAAACTCAAAGAAGAAATTACCTGGAGAAAACGGAGCACGAAACCGGGTGAAAGAACACCTGGAAGGAAAAAAAAGGAGGCTTCCCCAGGGAGGGAAACCGAAAGGAAATCACAAAATGCAGAATTGTAAATACACATGGGTGGGGAGCAAAGTAGGGAAAAAAAACAAAAAAAATCCTCAAAATTGGAATATGAAAAGATTGGCAAGGGAGAAAAAAGCTGCCTCAAATGCAAAATCAATTTAAAATGGCAAAAGAGAAATCTATAAAAATCTTAACATGGAACGTTAACGGGCTCAGAACACCAGCACGAAGAAGAAGAATTATGGAATATCTCAAAGAAACAGAGAGTGAAGTTATTATCCTACAAGAAACCCACTTAACAAAGGAGGAATGGTCTCAGTTAGCAAAAAATTTAAACTGGATTGGAGCAAGTATACATACCACGCAAGAGTGTAATATAAAAGGGGTAGTAATTATTATACAGAAATCTCTCAAAGCCAAAGTAGAAGAGGACAAGGTGGACAGCAAAGGTAGATGGGCAATCGCCAAAGTCAGAATTGAAGATCACACTTTGACTATTGTGGGTTACTATGGACCTAATAGGGATGACGCGGAGCCACTCCAAAAACTTTATTCCGAGCTTTTAACATACCCAGCTCCAATTATAATGGGAGGGGACTTTAATCTGATAGGAGATCCTAAGATTGATAGATCCCCACCAACAAAGCAATGGAACTTACCAAAGATGAGGGAGTGGTTAGGTTTCTATAAAAAAGACTTATTGCTTGAAGACTTGTGGAAATTAAAAGGAATAAAGAATTACCCATACACTTTCCACAATAAAAAATTAGGGCACAAATCAAGAATAGATTTCTTTTTATTAAACAAAAGTTTGAGAGATAAAGTTAAAAGTATCGAACATTTACCCGCTCACTTATCGGACCATTCTGCCGTTCAATTAAACATAATACTACCGCAACTACATATGCCTAGCAGGTGGACAGTTGACCGCACAATTTTAAGAGAAGACCGATGCGTGGAGGAACTAATACTAACTACCCAACAATACTTTCAAGATAACGCTAACAGCACAGCAAAAAGCATGATATGGGGCGCTTATAAAGCAGTTATCAGAGGAAAATTGCTTAGTCTAGGCGCTCACAAACACAAACAAAAAAAACAGGAAATCAAAAAATTGGAAACAGAAATCAAAGAAGATGAATTACATTTGGAGTGTGATGTTCCACTAATACAAAAGGAAAATCTGGAAGAAAAACTTCGTAACTCAAAAGAAAATCTGACAGTTTATTTAGAGAATATAATCAAAGAGAAATGGGAGAGCAGTAAATTAGCAAACCATGAGTATGGTGAAGGATGCGGAAAACTTCTAGCTTGGAAAATGAAAACAGATCAATCCAGAAATAATATATTAAATATATATAACCAAGATCAATCAGTCACTCTCTCAGATGATAGTGCAATTAGAACGGAATTCTTTAATTTCTTCACCTCAATATACAAGGAAGACACAAATCCTACGGAGGAAGAAATCAAAAATTATCTTGAGAAGATTCAACTCCCGTGTCTGACTGAGGAAGAAGCGGAATCAGTGAATTCCGTAATTACAGTAGAAGAAGTAAGGAGCACCATAAGTCATCTAAAGAAGGGAAAAGCTGCAGGTCCAGATGCTCTGCCCAATGAATTTTATATCGCATTGGAAGAAACATTAATCGAACCCTTAACTGAAACAATTAATAAATCATATATAGAACATGAAAGGCTCCCAGACTCATGGCACGACGCTACGATAAGCATATTATTAAAACCAGGAAAAAACACGAAGAACTGCACCTCTTATAGACCAATATCGCTCCTTAATTGTGATTACAAGATCTTCATGAATATAATAGCGAAAAGAGTATCTAAGGTTATGGCTAAATTAATTGATACGGACCAAAAAGGCTTTATTAAGGGAAGACAGATACAAGAAATTACACATGAGCTTATAGCAACAATCGATATAGCTATACAGGAAAATCTGCCCCTTACACTCCTTACTTATGATGCTGCTAAAGCTTTCGACCGGGTTAACTGGGCTTTTCTAACCAAAAGCATAGAGAAAAGTAAATTCAGGATTAATTTTAATCACATGGTAAGGGAAATATACTCAAGCCATAGAGCAAAGGTAGAGGTTAACAGCAATCTAACGGAAAATATTGAGATTCAAAGAGGTACACGTCAGGGTTGTCCCCTATCTCCATTACTTTTTAATCTATATATTGAATCATTGGCATGTTCTATCAGAAATAATACTAACATCACACCGTTTAGATATTCACAATGGACAAGAAAAGTAGCGCTCTATGCAGACGATTTAATGGTGCTCACAGATGACTATAATAACTCTAAACTGGCAATAGAGGAAGAGATGAATAAATTTGGTAAAGTATCTGGATATCTGGTTAATATCGATAAAACGGAAATAATGAGCTGGAACTCACAATTAACCACACCACTTTTTAAGGATAAAATAAAATATTTAGGAATCATCATAACACAAGATCTTAGAAAACTAGCAGAAACAAACCTCACACGTGTTATGAATGAAATGAGAAAACTTTTGAAAACCTGGTCAGGTCTACCGCTAAGCTTCTTAGGTAAATCCAATATAATCAAAATGTCAATCATTCCAAAATTCACATATCTTTTTAACAATATTCCATTGGAATTTAAAAAGGAAGCCCTAAAAAAGATACACGGAGAAATAGCTAGCTTCATCTGGGCATCCAAGAGCACAAGAATCTCATGGAATAAACTTAGGAGAAGGAAGGAACAAGGGGGCATTGCAAGTCCGGATATATATGAATATTACAGATCCTTTCAATTCAAAAACATTAGGGTCTTATTAAAAGCACATCAAGCATATCCAACATATCTGTTTCATTTGACAAAGGGGGAGGATCATTTCCTCTTCAAATTCGGCCATCCGAAATTTTTCAAAAAAGTCAAACTAAAAGTTCTGAATAATGCAGTTAAGATCTGGAATCAAATAAGATCAATCATACGGATTCCATACTATAGTAACTTGGCTCCAATATGGGACTCCCCAGGCACCCCTGATTGTTTAAAAGATTCTTTATCAAAACCAATTAGACAAGCTGGAATTGAAAAATGGGGACAACTTCTATCTGGGAATTTCTTGCTATCATGGGACCACTTGCAAAGAATTACAGATCATAAAATCTCGAGGTTTAAATATTATCAGTTGAGCAGCTGGGCAAGCACCATTCCAAAAGGAGATTTAGACCCGAAAAATTTAGAACCAGAAATGATCAGCGAAACGGCAATAAAGAAAGAAGTATCAAAATGGTATTGGGCATTAATCGAGACAGGAAAAGAAGATCAAACAACTGTTGAAAAGACATGGAAGAAAGACTTACAAAACGAAGTTTCAGATCTCTGCCAACTGTGGAACAAATCAGTAGAAAAATGTTGGACATGTGTAAAGGCCGCACCATTAAAAAGAAACCACCTTTTCTCCATACATAGAGCGTATTGGACTCCTAAAAAACTGACAAAATTCAGAGGAGCAGCAGTAAAATCATGCAGTAAATGTGGAGAGGAAAAAGCGGATGATATACATATGTTCGGTGGGTGCCCTTCGCTTATACCGTATTGGCAAGAAATTGGTAAGACTCTGACTGCAATGCTGGCAACTCCAATAACTGTGAGTATTACTTTAATTATTTTTGGGATACACCTCAATACTGAATCCAACCAGACAAAGCTAGATAAACATCAAGAAAGTTTATTATTTGTTATAATTCTCTTAGCACGTAGAGAGATTTGTATCAACTGGATAAAACCATCTCCCCCAACACATGAAAGCTGGCTAAACACTGCAATAAGAATTAGTAATCTAGATAGAAAAAGGAAACAAAACAAAAATATGAAATACTGGGAGATTTTGGAAAAATATATCGAATCTAGACAATAACTTATCTCTCTGTACAAGAGGCCCCTATGCTGTGTTTTTTTTCTTTTTCTTTTTCTTTTTTCTTTTTGATTCCAATGATTAAGCGGACAATAATTCCTGGCATGACTTGAAGTCTGCCAATTACCTAATGGGTCAAAGATCTACCGAGACAATGGAATTATTGAATAAGATGGAGGTATGCAGTGGAGAATGGATCAAACCAAGAGCAAGGCTTGCCCCTTGTACCTTCCGTTAGACGATCAGGGGCAGCCCAAGTTAAACACTCGGCTCGTTGGATGCTGGTCTCCCAAAATGCCTGTCATTCTTTCCCCTAAACCGCAATATGAGGATAAAGAAAAAAAAAAAAAAATAGCAGATCACATTCATGAGTGATGATATGAGGAGAAGAATAAAGTCAAGTATTGATGTATAATAAATCAAAATGGAACATTTTTTACATTTGTTGTAATTTTCAGGTTTTTAGGGGTGTCAATGGAGCCAACATGGCTGTTTTATGGATTCAGAAAAGAGGCTACATTATGCATAATACTTTTACTGCAGTCTCCAAGCAGCCGCATACATCACAAAGTAAAGAATCCAGAACATTAGCAACATACGATAGGCAAGAGCCAACAATAATATGTCTCTTTTAAATGCGTCTCCGAGCAGATAAGTTGAACTTTTACTACTTCACTAATGTTTGTCTCGTCTCTGACTATTACTAATATCTATTTTAAGGGAAATATGATTGATCTGTGGACTTTACCCCCACCCCCTATATTCTTCCTCCAAACTAATCTCCAATTTACAGCAATTTCCCTCTAAAACCTCTCTCTAACCCCAGAGCTCTCTCTCCCCCGCATGGGCACTCCCCCAACAAGGACAATACATCCGCGGTAGCCTATATAAATTGTCAGGGAGGTACCAAATCACCGGACCTTTCAAATTTTGCCAGAAAACTTTCGATGTTTTGCCTGGAACACAAGATCACTCTGAGAGCTAAAACCTCCCAGGGAAAACAAAAAGTTCTGCAGATTGGTACTCGAGGTCTCTTTTGGATCAAAGCAATTGGAAACTCAATCAGCCCGATTCATCAAGCGAAATTGCGCTCGCAAAGGGCCAGATTCTGAGAATCTGGCCCTTTGCGAGTGCAAATTTTGCATTTGGGATTCATCATCCCAAATGCAAAAATCGCTATTAGCGAAATCGCATATTTGCGAGGAATTGGATTTAAGGAATCTCTAATAGAGATTCCTTAAATGCAATTCATAAACCAATTTGAAATTGCGAATTCGCACTATTTGGTCGCTATTTACCACGAAGTCTAACTTTGCATTTTTTTCTTTTGCATGTTACACACACACATGTCCTTTGGACATGTGTGTGCGCATCACCTGTTTAAATTTGCATTTCAGGGGTGCTACAGGGTGTCCTTTGGACACCCGTGGCACCCTTGAAATCGCTATCTTATTTGCGATTAGCTAATTGCTAATCGCAAATAAGGAATACTCCCCATTCATTCCTATGGGCCTAATGGGGAGTTATTCCTTATTTGCAATTAGCAATTTGCTAATCGCAAATAAGGAATGTGTAGGAATCGCATTTTATTTTGCGATTTCTACATGATTCCCGTTTTGCGAGTCTGTAATAGCGATTCCTTATGAATCTCTATTAAAGGCTCGCAAAACGGGTCTTTGATGAATCTACCTGTTAGTTTTCATATTCCAGTGTCTCAACAAAATTTGGGGTCCCCTAGAAATAGAACTTTTTGCGAGCAGATTGACCTTTCAGTTGAAGAATAACTTCCGTTGGATGCCCGACCCGGGTGCTCTGGTTGTGAACGCCTTTTTCCAGTCTTGGAAAGGAGTCAAGGTGTACGCCTTCCCTCCATTTGCCAGGATCCAGAGAGTTCTACAGAAAGTGAGACAGGACCAATGCTGCCTTGTCCTAATAACCGCCTTCTGGCCATCTCAAAGCCTGGTTCCCCAACACTCTAGAACTAGATTGCAACCCTCCCTTCTTAAATCCAACAAAAGAGAATCTTCTTACAGACGTAGATGGAGGAAATCACCCCCAAATACAGACCGGGAGTTTAAACCTTCTTGCCTGGAAAGTGTCAGGAGATCCAACGAAGTCTCAGGACTTTCGTTGACAGCTGCAACTCTCCCTGGTGAGTCTTGGGCCAAAGGCACTCACTACAGGTATAACAACATATGGAAACGCTGGGTACGTTGGTGCCTGGAAAGGAACCTGGATTCAGTTGAAGCACCTATTGTTGACATAGTAAACCTTCTTGCAGAACAATTAGAAAGGGGTCTCACCTATAGAACAATCAACTGTAACGGTAGGTAGGAATGTCATTGTTTGTAGAGTAATGAAGAGTATTCTATTGAGGAGACCTCCTTATCCCAAATATAAATCGCTCTTGGATGTTAAGTTAATTCTAGAACTTTTCTCTAATTGGCTCATTAATTTGCAACTGAAAAGGAAACTACTATCCGTCAAGCTTGCTACACTGCTATGTTTAGTTACTTGCTGTAGGGTCTCTGATGTCAAAGTCCTTGAAATCACCAATAGATCCTACAATATGTTCGGTGCTAAATTTGAGCTATTTAGGAGAACCAAGACTATGTCTGATTCTATCTCTTATCCACGCTTTGATTTATTTCCTAAGATTTGTGTGGTAGACTGCATTAGAAGTAGGTATGAGCGGATTTTGCGGATTGGCAATCCGCGAATTTGCGGATTTGCGGATTTGCGGATTTGCGGATTGCCAAAATCCGCAAAATCCGCGAATCCGCGCGGATTTTTTTATTTTTTATGTTCGCACGGGTTTCTGCAAGTTCGCACGCGTTTTGTACAATTTCGCAAATTGCGAAATTGTACAAAACGCGTGCGAACTTGCAGCAACCCGTGCGAACACGAAGAGAAAGAAGCTCCTGGTCACAGGAACAGCACGGGTATTGCGCTCGTGAAAGTCAAGGATGCAAAGGCCTCTATCCAGCATCACAGCTGATTTTCCGCGGTACATTTGGGAAGAGGCACACCTGTCCAGCCTCGAAGACGCTCATGATTGTTTTTGGGCTAATGAATGAGTCACTGAATTTGAGCATTAACTAGTTCGAGCGACCATGTGTGTGTTACTATGCAATCGCCCTGAAGGGCGCAGGGGTCCCTTGAGTGACCTGTAAGGCTGTGCTGCCCTGTAACTATTTTACAATGGCGCCAGCAAGCTGCCAGCGCCGTTGTAAAATAGTTACAAAGTTAGCTTGCACAGGAAGCACCTGCTTCGTTTTATCTAGTGGTTCCTGTGCAAGCTAACTTTGTAACTATTTTACAACGGCGCTGGCAGCTTGCTGGCGCCATTGTAAAATAGTTAAATGAGTGTGGGTTCAACTTTTGAACCCGTTACGTTCGCGGATTTTTTTTGCGGATTTTGCGGGAAATCCGCAAAATTCGCGGATTGCGGATTTCCCGAAAATCCGCAAAATCCGCGAGCGTAACGGATTTCACGCTCATGCTTAATTAGAAGGTACGATCACAGAATAAATGATCTTCGTGCTGAAG
>NW_028251291.1:0-1000 GCF_964263255.1 Lissotriton vulgaris
ATGTAGGTAAATAAAGACTGCGATTAAAAAGCGAATACTGATTACATTAGAGCCCTATAGAATGTCATGCATACATTCAGAAATGGCAGGGTTATGTAAGAGGATTATGTGGCAAACAAATATATATATTATTTGAGCAATCACTGAGAAAGTTGGCTTGTACTTCACGAGGAAAGTGAAATGTTAAGGTGGGCTAAAAACCCATATTTCACAGGGACCCTTCGCTTACTTGTCATTGTTCATGGGAATTGCATAAAATCTCAGCCTCTGCAAAGCTTTACCATTGACCAATGCTTAATTAGAAGCCTCTTCATGAAAGCTAAAGCATATCCTGAACCATTTCAATCAGGACCGATTTTTTACTGAACCTTCCAGGCGAAATCTCGAACATCTCCAGGTTTTTCAATTGGTCATTGTTGAATAAGCAGTTTATTTGTGTAAACTAAACACAACATGAACATTGTAGTTCCAATTAGGGTCCTAGGTTATCTGAGCCTTGCAGCAACAGCTCCAAAAATCTCAAAAGCACAATCGATGCATGTTGTTTAATCAATAGTCTATTAATGAAAGTCAGCATTCTAATGGCAATCAGGGCCCATAGTTATCTTTGCCTTCGTGATGGCAGCATGCAAATATGTCTGATTTATCAAGCTAGAATATTTTTGAGCCCGTAGCTGCTGAGGCTTTTCTGATATTTGGGGTACTTTGAACTTACGCTTTCATATTTCTTTTGCTATGTAAAGTATCCCCACCAAATCTATGCCATTTTCTTGCACCATGATGGGGATTCTAAAGGTACCGAGGGTTTGAAGATTCCCCTAGGGGACACTGAGAAAATAGTAAAAATATAACCACATTTGGGGTTGGTTGGGAAAAATAGTACTCTACAATAAAATGTATGTTTCCCCCCTAAAAACATCACCAATGAAAGGTTTGCTGTGCTAGGATAACCATCTTCCTAACTTTCAGGAAGAAACAGAGTTGCATTAAAAAACATTGT